>NW_027492796.1:0-38199 GCF_021521415.1 Bidens hawaiensis | reverse complement strand
CATCTTAATACATTACCGTACGACTTCCGTACAATAAACATTATATAAATACATTCGTTTCCATGCGATTAGCATGTACTTAAACACTTTGATAGAAACATGCTTTCCGCCCCGGGAAAATATTTAAAACAGTTCAGTAAAAAGGGGCTCGTGAAAACTCACCTTCCTGTGAGCAAGATGTACTACGGTGCACAGCTACTGGTACAGATCTGCAATACGATCCCCAAATCGTTACTACACAATTTCTATCAATATAACTTAAATTCGTGTTAACCGGTACGTCCGGGGACACTGTTAACCCAGTACCGTACACGATCCGGGGACCATGTTAACCCCGATACACTACTCAGGACTTAGATTGTGATATCACTTAGAGTTCTTTAGTCAAAACTACCGATAGTTTGTTTTCTCGTTTTGCGTGCCTAGCACGGTTATTCGTCTTTATGTTTTCAAAAAAATGAGTTTGACTACATACGTCCCGAAAATAGTCATTATTGATATTTTCATTAAAGTGGTGAAATTAGAGCTCGGTTAGACAACCCGTTTGGCCGCGGGGCCCGTTTCCGCCTTTAATACACCGGAAACGGTTAAATCGGGTAAAATTACCCAAATCATCCGAATTATTTTCGGATGATTTATTCTTACTTGATTAACTTAGTTTCATGAAAATAGTCCATTTTTAAGGTTTTTATGCACCAGTCAGCTCGCTTAGGCGAACTTCGCCGGTTTACTCGTTTTAAGCTTTAAAAGTTTGTTTTTAAGTTCCAATTAGCACAAATAAATATCCGTTTAGTCTTGGACCTTGAAATTTTGTACAAACTATATTTTGACAGTAAGGAATTTTATAAAATTTTTCCAGAATTAATTTTTATATCTAAGATTTATTTAACCATTTTTAAACGTTATTTAAACACCAAATATGTCGAAAATACCAAACGACCTTCAAAAAATCCCAAATTTTTCTGGGATGATCCCTGTCACCCACATAGTTCCCTGTAATTTTTCCAGAACCAAAAACTTATTTTTCATGCCATTTTTACCAAAACCGAGCTAGAAATCCCTAGAACTCGTTTTACCGAAAAGCCTACTTAGACTTCTCCAATGAACCTGAAATTTTGTGTGTAATTTTATATGTTATAAAAAGCTTATCTTAAATTTTCCAGAATTTTTCATGATCTTTAGCTATTTTTCACCATTTTTGGCCAAAACCGAGCATTAAATTCACCAAATATTCATCCTTTATCCAAAAATTACCAAAATTTCACAGATCTCATATTTTCATGTGTAGATCATCTCTGTGAAATTTCATGACCCAACTCTAAGCCTACCACAATCTGTCCAAATCACGCAAATCATACGAAAACCGAACTATTTTGTGTTTTCTAGCGTTAGATCGCAAAGATCTTGGTTTCTAGCCTTTGCTAGCCACTAGATACAACACTTACAAGCACAACAACACCACACCAAGCAAGTTATACCCACAATCAAGCCATTTCTTTCATGGTTTCGATTAAAACATCAAAACAAAGATTTTGACCGTAAAAATTCGTTTTTGACTCTTTTAGCTACTTTCTTGGACCAAGATCCTTTGTATAACTTGTATACATCACTTGATCCTCCAAGAATTGGTTTCATCTCGGGTTTTCACCCATTTTTCATTTGAAACCTCATTTTCTCAAGATTATGGAATCAAAACTAAGAATCAACCATTAAAATCATGTTTTTACCTTGAAAATCTTGATAGAAATCAAAGATTTTGGATGAAGATAGATGAGTGTTGAGAGGATTTGGAGAATTGGATCATAGAAAAAAGAAAATGATGTGTGTGTGTGGAAGACTATGGACCGATCGGTCCATAGTAAGGTGGGGAGGGGGGGCCCACAAGTCCAACCATGGCCACACATTTGGATTACGTAATCTGGATAATGTTGTGGATAATCTGGTTCAGTTCGTTTTTCGGTTAAACGTTTAATTCCGCTCAAAACGAGGCCAAAACGGTCGTTTTTCAGCTTAAAAAATGAAATTTATATAAAACTGATTTAAAAACTTTAAAAACTTAAACCATGACGTTTATTGACTCAACACATCATATTGTCGGTAATTGTGCGTCTTTTTCGGCTTGATCGATCGTCTCTTGCTTAGTTTAATGTTAAAGGTTTCGTTTAACGTACCGACGTACTAATAAATCGAAATCCTTTTTCTGTGCTATAATTCACTTATCCCGAAGCCTTAATACTTCGTAAACCTTACTAAACATCATATATTTCATCTATGACGTAATCCCCGATTCGTTCGGGTTTTTAATAACCGTTCATCGGTTAATCGTAATTCCGATACGACTAGTTGTACATTTGAGTATAATTCGTACTGTGAATCTTATATACTCGTATAAACACATTATAATTCATATATTCAGTATTGAATAACACGTAAATAGTATATTCCGGCTAGGGTATACCTGAATTTGCCGGAATCGTTACATTCTCCCCCCGTTATAAAAATTTCGTCCGCGAAATTTTACGCGTCAACTACTTCCTTTTGAGGAAATAGGAGGGGGTATTTCTTCCGAAATTCGTCCTTTTGTTCCCATGTATATTCTGGGCCTCGTTGCGAGTTCCATCTAACTTTGACCAACGAGATCTTATTGTGTCTAAGTTGCTTGATTTTCCCGTCTACTATTTCTATGGGCTCCTCTACAATGTTGAGCTTATCATTTATTTGAACACCCTCTAAAGGTAACACCGATGTCTCATCCGACAGACACCTTTTCAAGTTCGACACGTGGAACACGTTGTGAACTGCACTCAGTTCATCAGGCAGTTCTAATCGGTATGCTACAGGACCGATTTTTGCAATAATGTCGAATGGTCCAATGTATCTAGGGGCTAACTTCCCCGCCTTTCCAAATCTAACCACACCCTTCCACGGTGATACTTTCAAATACACTTTATCACCTTTCTCGAATGATAACGGTTTTCTACGGTTATCGGCATAACTCTTCTGCCGATCCCGCGCGGCCTTCAGATTGTTTTTAATTTCAAGGATTTTGCTGGTCGTTTCCTGGACCAGATCTGATCTAATAACCTGTGTGTCGCCCACTTCAGTCCAACAGAGTGGTGATCGGCACTTCCGTCCATACAATGCTTCGTAAGGTGCTGCCTTTATACTGCTATGGTAACTGTTATTATAGGAAAATTCATCGAGTGGGAGATGTTGATCCCAATTTCCCTTAAAATCCAGTACGCATGCACGAAGCAAATCCTCCAGGGTTTGAATGGTCCTCTCAGACTGACCGTCGGTCTGGGGGTGGTAGGCTGTGCTTAAATTAATACGCGTTCCCAGTGCTTCTTGCACAGCTTGCCAAAGCTTGGAGGTGAAATGGCTATCCCGATCAGAGATGATTGAGATGGGTATCCCATGACGGGACACAATTTCATTTATATAAATCTGCGCAAGTCTCTCAGTGTTATAATTATTTCTAATCGGGATAAAATGTGCCGATTTGGTTAATCGATCCACGACTACCCAAATTGCATCATGTCCTCGGGACGTCTTGGGGAGGTGTGTCACAAAATCTATCGTGATCTGCTCCCACTTCCATTCGGGAATTTCCGGTTGTTGTAACATTCCCGAAGGTTTCTGGTGCTCCGCCTTAACCCTCGCACACGTCGTACACTTGCCGACGTATGTGGCTATATCCTTTTTCATACCCGGCCACCAGTAGAACTCCTTCACATCCTTGTACATCTTATCCGAACCCGGATGTATGGAATATTTTGATTTATGCGCTTCGTTCATGATCAATTCACGAAGATCATGGAGGGTCGGGATCCAAATCCGATTTTTGAAGTAGAGAATTTCGTCCTTGCGCTGTTCGAAATTCTTCTCGTTACCGAAAAGTCCCTCTTTTTCCAATTGTTCCTCTTCCAACGCCTCGCGTTGAGCGACTCGAATCAAATCCGAAAGGTTCGACTGGACTATCATCCCCAGCGCTCGCACTCGCAATGGCTTAATCCGATCTTTCCTACTCAAGGCATCGGCTACGACGTTAGCCTTGCCGGGGTGATAACGGATGTCACAGTCATAGTCGCTTAATAATTCGACCCATCTTCGTTGTCTCATATTCAGTTCTTTCTGATCGAATATGTGTTGCAAACTTTTATGATCGGTGAAGATGGTGCACTTTGTACCGTAGAGATAATGTCTCCAGATTTTAAGTGCGAAGATAACTGCTCCTAGTTCTAAGTCATGAGTGGTGTAATTTTTCTCGTGTATTTTTAACTGTCGAGAAGCATAGGCTATGACCTTATTATTTTGCAGCAACACGCATCCTAACCCTCTCTGGGATGCGTCACAATACACGACAAAACCATCGTCTCCGTCGGGGAGACTTAAGATCGGCGCTTGGCACAATCTTTGTTTTAGCGTTTGAAACGCCGTTTCCTGCTCTTCACCCCATTCATACTTTCGATCTTTTTGGGTCAGAAGGGTTAAAGGTTGGGCAATGCTGGAAAAGTTCTCTATAAATCGACGATAATATCCAGCTAAGCCTAAGAATTGGCGGATTTCCTTTGGCGATTTAGGCGCTTGCCAACTCTTAACTGCTTCAACCTTACTTGGATCAACGTGTATTCCTTGATGGTTTATAACGTGTCCAAGGAATTGCACTTCTTGTAACCAGAAGTTACGCTTGGAGAATTTTGCAAACAACTTCTCCTGATTTAGAAGCTCTAAAATTAATCTCAAGTGTTGCTCGTGCTCTTCTTTACTCTTCGAGTAAATCAAAATATCGTCAATAAACACGATGACGAATTTATCGAGGTAGGGTTTACAGACTCGATTCATGAGATCCATGAATACTGCTGGCGCATTTGTTAGCCCGAAGGGCATAACTAAGAACTCGTAATGGCCGTAGCGAGTCCGGAATGCGGTTTTTGGGATATCCTTCTCCTGGATTCTAACCTGATGATATCCCGATCTAAGATCTATTTTTTGAGAAGTAGCTCGCACCTTGTAGCTGGTCGAACAGATCATCGATTCGGGGGAGAGGATACCTATTTTTGATTGTCAACTTGTTCAGCTCCCTGTAATCAATGCACATTCTAAGGCTTCCGTCCTTCTTTTTCACGAATAGTACCGGTGCACCCCACGGGGAATAACTAGGACGAATAAATCCTTTATCCAACAATTCTTGCAACTGGTTGGATAATTCTTGCATCTCAGATGGTGCAAGTCGGTAAGGTGCCTTAGCAACAGGGCCAGCTTGAGGTAACAGATCGATTCTGAATTCGACCTGTCGGGTTGGCGGTAATCCAGGAAGTTCCTCTGGGAAAACTTGTGGAAATTCGCGTACCACTGGAATATTGTCCACCCGTTTTTCCTCAGAATCAGTGGCCGTCAGGCTTGCTAGATACGCCACACATCCCTGACGTATATATTTTAACACCTTGAGGTGGGATATAAATGGTATCATGGTGCCGGATTTTTCTCCTTGCACTAATACCTCCTCGTCATCCGACACCCGGATCTTGACGATTTTCTTTTCACAGTTTATTTCTACCCTGTTACGTGCTAACCAATCCATTCCCACTATCACGTCAAAACTACCCAATTCTACCGGTAACAAGTCAATCAGAATGGATTGTTCGTTCAGAATAAAAGGGCAATTCCGAACTATCTGATTAACTATCATGGTTTTACCGTTAGCGACTTCTACGGTGTAAGGTTCTATGGTTTCACCAATAGGAAGGTTTGCTATCGAAAGGAATCTAACGGAGACAAAACTTCTATCGGCACCTGTATCAAATAATACAGAAGCGTAATGATCAGAGACGAGGAATGTACCTGTCACTACGCTGGGGTCCTGGCGTGCCTCGTTCGCCCCCATCACGAATGCTCGGCCTCGAGCCGGATTGGACGACGATGCCTGACCCGAGGGTTGCCTCCCGTTTCCTCCCTGGTTCAGTTTCGGACAGTGTCTTTTAAAGTGATCCGTGCTGCCGCATTCATAACAAGCACGGCTGGTGGTCACCATCTGGTTTCCTTGCGGGTTCTGCTGTCGGGCTGGTTGGGTCTTAAATGGCTGCGCCCGGATAGGTTGCGGTTGCCGGTTCAGGTTGTTCAGATTTGTCTTACAATTTGGTGCGTAGTGTCCAATCCTGCCACACCAGTGGCACACCACCTCTTTGCACACGCCACCGTGGTGGTAACCACATTTCCCACACTTAGGAAACGTTCCCTTCTGCGGTTCTTGCCTTCCGCCCGAACTAGTCATTGCGTAGTTCTGGGCAGTGGGTCTAGCACGTTTACCTTGCTGCTTTTCCTGGGTCCTATGGTCATGTGAACTCCGCTTCCCCCCAGCGGACTCTCCCGCCACCTTTAGTGACCCGCTTCTTACGAAATCATACGTGACGATACCAGCTTGCGTCACCGCACCCTCATACGTCTGGTGTCCCACAGAATTGACTATACTCCTTACTACTGGAGTTAGTCCCCAAATATAACGCTCCACCCTCTTCGACTCTGGGGTGACCAACCATGGTACCAATCGCGCCAACTCATTAAACCGGATCGTATAACCCAAGTGGTCCGCCCCCTGCATCTCCAGATTCCACAATTCATTTTCTAATTTCTGCAATTCGTTTCTCGGGCAGAAATGTTCCAATACAAGAGCCTTGAGCTCTGTCCAGGTCATGCGGTTTGTCGTTGCCTGACCGCGAGTCTGCACTATCGTGTTCCACCATGTCAAGGCATGGTCCGTGAATGTGCAGGCAGCATACTTAACAACATAATCCTCGGGGCAGTTGCTGATATTCACCACGGATTCTATTTTCTCGATCCATTTAACTAATCCATTTGGTCCTTCAGACCCGCTAAACTCTAGAGGTTTGCACAACATAAAGTCCTTGATCGAACATCCCCTGGATGCACGAATCGGTTCCGTACGGTTCGTCTCTACCGTAGGTATAGGGCCATTACTGTCTGTAACGACCACCCTAGGCGGTGCGTCATTACTCGGAATCGTGTTATCATTCTGCGGAGGATTAGTATTTCGTTCCCCATCATTATTGGTGGTCGTTTGATTGCTCGGAGGGTTTGGATTGGCCGAATTGTTAATACTGGCGGCGATGCGCGATACTATATCCGGTATCGCCGCCTCTAACTGTTGAGCAATCAAACGACTCACGTCCACTTCCGACAATTGGGCTGAACGTTTTGGTGCCATTATACACAACATCAAGAAAATATATATAATCAATACAAGTTCCAATCATAAAACACAACAAACATTCCATTCATTAATAAACGTTAATACATATTACACAAACATCCGTTCATATTACTTTCCTGTCACTATTACATTAGATAAGTTTTCCTACATAGGGCCTATGTCGGCATCATCTCGACATAACCCGCAACGGGTCAGTGCTTGAATGATACCCAAAAGCATCTATACCGATATGCCCCAAATGAGACCCCCCCTAAGGGCCAGTGGTTGTATTATAACTAAACAAGATTCACTCCATGTTAGCATCACCACTAACTGCTTACACAGAGTATCAAAAAAATGGTCCCTGTCTATCCCCAACCCAAAACAACTAAACACGGTGGTAAACCAACCCCACCAACATCGCCACCAACACTACCAACACAGCCATCATAACCCGAACCCGCATCTCCATCCGGCCAAGCATCCATTGGGAGTATGAGCACTCCCTCTTCAGCTGGGCAATCGCATACTGATGGTCCAGTATGTAATCACCCAAGTACATCCTCCTCTGGACTCCCACCGTCAGGGCGGCGGAGTGCTCATTCACCTGTTCGGTGAGCATTCGGAGCCAGGCCGCCGCGTCCCGTTCCTGTCTCGGAAGACCCCACACAGGTGGAGTCGCAGGCTCGGGCCAAGAGCTGGAGGACTCGCCCCTGCGAGTAGCAGGTCTGGGTGGGGGCGAGATAGGTCGGACAGGTGGGATACTGATCCGCGCCGTGAGGCGGGGTCCGAATCCGGGGGGTGCAGGGGCGGCCTGTGGTGCGGGTGGGGTCGGGGATCTGGCAATCCTAGCTGGGGAGGACTGGCCGGAACTCCTAAGGCTAGCCTCGCTAGGCTCTGTGCTAGATGCTACGAGTGGGCTCCCAGAGTCCCCGGAGCTGACCTCCTCCGGGTCCTCCTCAATCGACAAACTGGGGGTTCTTGACATTTTACCTGCACACAAGTTAACAAACATATAGTTCTTTCCGTAGTGTAAATCATGATCAAATTAATATACACTTACTTATACAACTTGACCACAAAACAATATTATCACATATTTGCACGTATGTTGCCAATTTTACCTATTAAAGTCCCCCGTGACTTTCCCTGAATTCCCTCGTGCAGACAAGTCTGTTATTATGTTCCGGACCATAATAACCCACTTGTCCATCCAAGTTCATCCCGATCTCGTCACAATATATTATTAGTTGATATTCAGATCCTATAATACTTGAGCTATTGGTTATATTTTAGGTATCTTTTAAAGACATCCTAATTCTTTATAACCAATGGCTCTGATACCAAGTTCTGTAACACCCCGTAACCGCAGCGGAAACGTACACGGGATGCAACAGACACATCTGATATCAACAGCATTATTTATAAAGAAAACACCACTACATTAATTTAAACATATTACATTGTTCTGAGTTTCATAACCATCTAAGCGTTATCACATAAGTGTTACCGATAGTACATTATCATATATAATGCAAAATATAGATCTCTAGACTTCCACAAAATAGCACACATCATCGAACACATATCACTCATTCCGATTTGAGTGTACCAAGAAAGCATGTAAAGAAAACGGGTCAACTACGAATAGTTGGTGAGTTTCACTAATTTTAAATAAACCATGACAAATCATTATAAAAATCATAAGTAAGTGATGTAATTATACTGAGTTCACAAGTGAAAACTCTATTATCCCCAAAACATATCGATTAACCTCCGGGAACTCTGTTACCCCAGAATACTTCCAATAACCCCTGGGAACTCTGTTACCCCAGAAACACATTTAATAACCTCTGGGAACTCTGTTACCCCAGAAACACATTTAATAACCTCTGGGAACTCGGTTACCCCAGAAAACTGTTTCGGGCCTTACAATATTAGCAACTCAGTTAATTACCATCTTAATACATTACCGTACGACTTCCGTACAATAAACATTATATAAATACATTCGTTTCCATGCGATTAGCATGTACTTAAACACTTTGATAGAAACATGCTTTCCGTCCCGGGAAAATATTTAAAACAGTTCAGTAAAATGGGGCACGTGAAAACTCACCTTCCTGTGAGCAAGATGTACTACGGTGCACAGCTACTGGTACAGATCTGTAATACGATCCCCAAATCGTTACTACACAATTTCTATCAATATAACTTAAATTCGTGTTAACCGGTACGTCCGGGGACACTGTTAACCCAGTACCGTACACGATCCGGGGACCATGTTAACCCCGATACACTACTCAGGACTTAGATTGTGATATCACTTAGAGTTCTTTAGTCAAAACTACCGATAGTTTGTTTTCTCGTTTTGCGTGCCTAACACGGTTATTCGTCTTTATGTTTTCAAAAAAATGAGTTTGACTACATACGTCCCGAAAATAGTCATTATTGATATTTTCATTAAAGTGGTGAAATTAGAGCTCGGTTAGACACCCCGTTTGGCCGCGGGGCCCGTTTCCGCCTTTAATACACCGGAAACGGTTAAATCGGGTAAAATTACCCAAATCATCCGAATTATTTTCGGATGATTTATTCTTACTTGATTAACTTAGTTTCATGAAAATAGTCCATTTTTAAGGTTTTTATGCACCAGTCAGCTCGCTTAGGCGAACTTCGCCGGTTTACTCGTTTTAAGCTTTAAAAGTTTGTTTTTAAGTTCCAATTAGCACAAATAAATATCCGTTTAGTCTTGGACCTTGGAATTTTGTACAAACCATATTTTGACAGTAAGGAATTTAATAAAATTTTTCCAGAATTAATTTTTATATCTAAGATTTATTTAACCATTTTTAAACGTTATTTAAACACCAAATATGTCGAAAATACCAAACGACCTTCGAAAAATCCCAAATTTTTCTGGGATGACCCCAGTCACCCACATAGTTCCCTGTAATTCCCAGAACCAAAAACTTATTTTTCATGCCATTTTTACCAAAACCGAGCTAGAAATCCCTAGAACTCGTTTAACCGAAAAGCCTACTTAGACTTCTCCAATGAACCTGAAATTTTGTGTGTGACTTTTATATGTTATAAAAAGCTTATCTTAAATTTTCCAGAATTTTTCTTGATCTTTAGCTATTTTTCACCATTTTTGGCCAAAACCGAGCATTAAATTCACCAAATATTCATCCTTTATCCAAAAATTACCAAAATTTCACAGATCTCATATTTTAATGTGTAGATCATCTCTGTGAAATTTCATGACCCAACTCTAAGCCTACCACAATCTGTCCAAATCACGCAAATCATACGAAAACCAAACTATTTTGTGTTTTCTAGCGTTAGATCGCAAAGATCTTGGTTTCTAGCCTTTGCTAGCCACTAGATACAACACTTACAAGCATAACAACACCACACCAAGCAAGTTATACCCACAATCAAGCCATTTCTTTCATGGTTTCGATTAAAACATCAAAACAAAGATTTTGACCGTAAAAATTCGTTTTTGACTCTTTTAGCTACTTTCTTGGACCAAGATCCTTTGTATAACTTGTATACATCACTTGATCCTCCAAGAATCGGTTTCATCTCGGGTTTTCACCCATTTTTCATTTGAAACCTCATTTTCTCAAGATTATGGAATCAAAACTAAGAATCAACCATTAAAATCATGTTTATACCTTGAGAATCTTGATAGAAATCAAAGATTTTGGATGAAGATAGATGAGTGTTGAGAGGATTTGGAGAATTGGATCATAGAAAAAAGAAAATGATGTGTGTGTGTGGAAGACTATGGACCGATCGCTCCATAGTAAGGTGGGGAGGGGGGCCCACAAGTCCAACCATGGCCACACATTTGGATTACGCAATCTGGATAATGTTGTGGATAATCTGGTTCAGTTCGTTTTTCGGTTAAACGTTTAATTCCGCTCAAAACGAGGCCAAAACGGTCGTTTTTTCGGCTTAAAAAATGAAATTTATATAAAACTGATTTAAAAACTTTAAAAACTTAAACCATGACGTTTATTGACTCAACACATCATATTGTCGGTAATTGTGCGTCTTTTTCGGCTTGATCGATCGTCTCTTGCTTAGTTTGATGTTAAAGGTTTCGTTTAACGTACCGACGTACTAATAAATCGAAATCCTTTTTCTGTGCAATAATTCACTTATCCCGAAGCCTTAATACTTCGTAAACCTTACTAAACATCATATATTTCATCTATGACGTAATCCCCGATTCGTTCGGGTTTTTAATAACCGTTCATCGGTTAATCGTAATTCCGATACGACTAGTTGTACATTTGAGTATAATTCGTACTATGAATCTTATATACTCGTATAAACACATTATAATTCATATATTCAGTATTGAATAACACGTAAATAGTATATTCCGGCTAGGGTATACCTGAATTTGCCGGAATCGTTACAATATATGAACGATATTGAATGTAAAAATTATTAGAAGTGCACAAGTAAACGTATATGAACATATGTATGTCTATTTGAGAAACCAGTTATCTAATTGATTATGATCAATATACTATTATGAATTTAGTCAGTGATATGATACACGATTAGGTCACTTGAATTACGTTAAGATAGAGGTTGAGAGAACAATCGGGCAGCATAACGAGGCACATACTAACAATAAGAATAACTGCTTTATTACTGAATACATTACAGGTATATATAGACGATGAAATCCTTCGTTATACAAGCCATAACGAATGATCTTCATTGTTATCATACGTTAAGCACTAATACTTTAGACTAACGAATAATACATTCGTTGTCCTCATTCGTTAACATATCTAATGAATGGACCAAATAAGATACGAATGGACACATTAGTTATTGACTACCCTAATGAATGTATTATTCCATGACGAATGTACCTAGTACATTTACTAAAATACCCCCATACTTTAATACAAAGACCAATAACAATAAACAAAGACCAGTACGACAAAACGTGTACTAACAAACTCCCCTCGTATCGTGCTCTTTGTCTTGATCACTTGAAGTGCTTGGTCTTTGATTCCGCACAACTATGAATCCCAAACGCATGGAAAACACGAACCACACGTTGAAATTGCATAGCAAGATAATAATATTTAATCTCAGCCCATCTGCTCTGATTATTGAATAGTGCGTCGTTATCAGAGTCAGATAAATTAACCAACCACATCGAGTCAATTACTCGAACAAACTCCGTCTTCAGCCTTGATCTGATCACGATCACGGCTTCACCTGTTCGATTATCGTAATACCACCTATTAAATTTCTTGTAAAGACTTAGGGGAAAAGTCTTAACAAGAACTTTCTTCAACGTGCGAGGCGGCTTTACTTTAAGAACTAATTTCCTCTTGTCAATTATTGGATCGATCTCATCAATGTACTTTCGAGTTGGAACCTGGACTTGAAATATTTAAATCCATACCTTACATCATGTAAAGGTTGCTTATAGAACCATCCCGCCCTCTAGTTTCCACCACGATTAACGAACAGTCTATTAGCCAAAGTACGTTCATCCAACCTTGGAAGAGTATGAACATCGACAATTCGTTGAAAGTATTCTATGCCATGTTTCCATTTGACAATGCAAACCTTTAACCGAGTCGTACATCCATGAGACTATATCACCATTAATAGTCATCGATGTGACATATTTCTTCATCTGATAAGCAGTAGCACGGGCTTTCAACTGCTTGTCATCTTCCCATTCCGCATAACTTAGCACACCAATAAGTTTATTCATCCGAGACTTATTGTGCTCAAACATCCCCTAGAATACATTAACTCCTGAATCTTTCAAATCAGAACCTGCTTTACTTAATCAGCATCTGCTCTTGAAATAGAAGATAAGCTGTCATATGGTTTTCTTGCAAGTGAATCAAATTCAACAACTGCATCATCGGTTGTTGAATCGGCAAGCCAAGAAACCTTGGGTTAACAAGTTGCATCGGACCCTCAGGACAATTAAATGACATTAACGAGTAGTTCTATCGTTGCATAGGCAGTACATTAGACTTGTAGTAGCAACGGTTTGTTGAGGAGTCGGCATCGGAGATAATACTTTTTGAGGAATCGATGCAAACCTCAGATCAGACGAGACTGTTGTTGATAATATAACCACCGAGTTACTCTTTGGTGTAGTAGCCACCGGTGTTTGTTGAGATGATACATTAACAGTCTGACATGGTTGAAAATCACCGATTTCAACCCCGGAACCTCTACGGGTTTGACGTTTATCAGGCTTGTCTGTTACTTTAGCCTTGCCTTTATGTTTACGCTAAACAACTTCACGAGCTACATCACCGCCATGTCCATCATTTCCACCATCTCCACCATCACCATCATTGTTCCCACCTTCTCCACCTTCGCGTTCGGAATCTGAGTCATCATGGATGCAACGATCATCAGGTGGACATACATAATCTGGTCAAGCAACATGACCCATCAATATTTTAAACTTAGGCTTATTCTCTAAAGTTTGACCATGAGAAGTCCTTAATCATTTCATCGTTTCCTCACTCATATGTTCCAAAACCATAATATTATCCATCAGATATGGATCTTTCACTAGGTTTGGTTCTTCAAGAGGAACTTGTTCTTCACATGGCGTGTCGTGAAATTCTCCTTGAGATGATAGAATACAGGCTCAGAAAAGTTGAGGATTGTTCAGTAATAAGGCCACAAATTCTGGTTGTAATATGAAATGATATTCGTAAAATCACCTTTACGCCCTTCGAGACAATGTATAAGTACGTGTATGAGATACTTATAATGCTCTCATAAATACGCCTTATTATACTGAAACTTCTTGAGATCTCATTTATACTTCAAACGCCCAAATAAACCTTTGATAATCTCCTTATCAAACTCACAACGGTCGTCCACCGTATCAGGGAATTGTAAGACTTTTCGAATCAGGTCGACATTAGTAATAATTTTCTTATTCTGAATTTCTGCGTCGATCTGCTTCTCTTCTTAATTATACTTAGCAGTATTCCAAAAAGTTCGGATAATACTGAATTATATTAGAGTATTTGCAGATATAGCATAAAATTTCTTTGATCGTTTGAGAAACTGATATGCTCCCATACATCGGTCTACCAAAGAAATCGTCGACCAAGAATGCACATATATTGTACTTCATGTCATAAGGTAACTCAAAAATCTTAACCTCCTCTTCTGGAACATCAGGTTGAGCTTCTTCCTGAGCAGGAGCATCAATGTTCATTTCCTCGGCCATATTTGTAAAACCGAACATTTAGTATACATTTTATACTTTAAAAACTTAATAAATTTCCCAACACTTGGTAAACTTTTCATTATGATCAAAGCTAATAAATCTCTCATTCGTTACTTATTAATAAAGAATGGTTACATTCGTTACATCAAATAAAATGAATGATTACATTCGTTACAAATAACTTTCATTCGTTAACAAGTTTAGCGAATGACACTTATTCGTTACTTTACATAATGAATGAATCGACATTCATTATCAATATCACGAATGGACATCCCACTTGTTACAATATAATGAATGGACATCCCATTCGTTTCAAAGAACGAATGTGATTAAACAAATGATATTTTTGACTTTTAATTTGTCAAAGTCAAAATTACGAAGAACATTGTTAGTCAAACATGCAATTTTGAAATCACAATCAAACCCAAATAACAAATTTAAACATTAAAGCTTGTATCATTGTGTTCGTAAAGATATCGACAATAAAACATAACACCTTATTTAATTAAACTAATACATTTTAATGACCAATTAATCCATTTTATATTTGTTCAAGGTTCAGTCATATTGAGCCCTTCAATCTAGTCAATAATCGATAAATAAGACACCATTGATATCCTATTTACCTGCTAAATACAATGAAATCTATTAAACACAGATTAAACAATGTTTATAATTCTGAAAAATTTTGACAGGGATTCTCTCTGTTTGCTCGAGTTTCTAGGTAAATAATCTAAACGAATGGAGATCCATTCGTTTACCCTAAAGATTATATATGTCATACACTTGGCACATATCCCTATGTAACAAATAGACTTATTCACTATGTTTAAACAAATGAATGATTGCCCATTCGTATATTCATTTGTTAGCATAGTTAACGAATAAACACATACGTTAAACATAACGAATAGCCTCCGATTCGTTATCCATTCGTGAAACTATTTGAACTAATCAACATCCATTCGTTATCAGATAACGGAAGCGAATGTGCATGGGTAACAAATGTAATACATTCGTTGTCATACATTAACGAATGTTCATCCATTCGTTGTTTACATTAACGAATGAGTGCTCATTCGCTACAACAATGTAACGAATAGTGAAGTTACATTTAAAAAAAATGCATTTTAACCATTTCAAATCAATAAGTTAACCATCAAAAACCAAGGTTTTAATAAATTAACCTTAAAAAAATACTTATTTTTACCCAAAAGGTTAAATAAATATTATGTTTAAAACACTTACATTAACAAACTTAACTTAAAATCATGGGAAAATCTTTTTTTTTCGAATCTTTTATCCACTTAGCTTGGTAATCGAAAACAACCTAGAAATAAAATCTTCTTTAAATTTTAATATTTTCAACTCATAGACAAAACTAAAGTAAATGCAAAAAAAATAAAATAAAAAGTAAACTACGAAAGCAGTACATATTTTTATGAGTTGAGAAAAGAATCATCTAGATCAAGAAATTCGTCCATAACAGATCTATCTTTTGACTTTATTATGACTGGCGTTAAGTCAGTCATTAATATTTTTATCCACTTAATCTTATAACAAATGTTTCAGGAATTTCTGTGATATGTTTAAAGTTCAACTAGGGCACAAGATATCAGAAACTATCAGCCTCTAATCTCAATTTAGGCTTCATAAAATTTTTATCATGTCACCCCAACTTGACTTAAACCATTAAACTAGTTGATTAAAATATTTGATTTTTAGTTTTAGCAATCTAGCAAATAATCCCCACTACAAGATATACCCCCGTTATCAAGCAATACTTCGAATTCCTTTCCCATGGATGATTATGCACGATTTCATATGTATGACTTACATACACTTTCCCATTAATACAGGATTAAAGGCCATAAAACCATAAATCATTGCATTGTTAACCATTAAAAAGACGCTTATTTAAAATTTGGTTTTCGATGATCAAACATATTTAAGGATTGAGTATGACAGTCTATTACATTTCTTCCTTCATCACCAAGACTTTGTATGAGATTAATAAAAAGTTTATATCACATACTCTACCTTAGTCATATTTAAGGATTGAGTATGAATCTTTAAATAAGATTCAAATAACACCTCTTAAATTTGGCAACGTAATGTTTATATCACATACTCTACCTTAGTCATTTATTTAAGATCAACCAATGCATCAATATAATTAAGAACACAGTCTTTTATGTCTATTTTTATACTGAAATTTAGAATATAAACAATCAGTGTAATCTCATTTTCCCTTTTTGCATCAAGACTCATTTTTGAGGTGTACGTTTTTTTAAGGTTTTTGAATTTTCAAAATATCTGAATTTTTTTGGATTTTATCTGTATAAATAGAAAGCCCAATATTTTTGTATTTTCCCATTTCCCCCTAAACACCAAAATATTAAAGAAAGAAAAAGTAACAAACAAAAAATGTACAAAAACATAAAAATGATTACCCTAGCTTTGGGACATCAGAAAATTATTTTAAACTATTTATACCAAGCAAAAATTTGAATCTTATTTAATAAAAAGTTTTGATAAAAAGGTATGCCTTTTGATGATCCGTGTACACTTTTTCAATGTCAATTAATTTCTTTTCATAGCGTCACAAATAAAATGATATCGAATTTTAATATGTTAGTTTTAGAGTGGTAAGCGAGGTTCTTCGTGATGCACATAGCAACACGGTTATCAATAAAAATTGGAGTAGTATGAAGCTTCAACTCGTAATCCCACATATGTTTCTGGATCCACAAAACCTGTGAACAACAACTCGAGGCTGCCACGTATTCGGCTTCAGTGGTTGAAATAGATACCGTTGTCTGTTTCTTACAGTGCCATGAAACAAGTCTGTTTCCTAAGAACTGACAACCCGCCGTTGTTGACTTTAAGTTGATCTTGCATCCTCCTTAGTCGAAATCTGAGAAAGCAGTAAGATCAAAACTATCATCTGTGGGATACCGTAACCTGATGTCAGGATTACCCCTCAGATAATGAAAGATACGCTTCACAGCCGCCAGATCAGTCACTCAGGGAGTCGCTTGATACCTGGCACAAAGACACACAGCAAACATTATATCAAGACGCGATGTAGTTAAATACATTAACGAACCAATAATTACTCGGTAAAGGGTCGGATCAACGGCATCCTCCAATTCATCTGGTGACAAAATGTGACACACGGAAAGAAGAGTAAAGGGACTTTTTTTGGAATTTATCTTGAAACGGCTCAAGACATCGTTCACATACTTCGTCTGATGGATAAAGATCCCATCTTTAGACTGATGAACCTGCAACCCTAAAAAGAAACTCATTTCTTCCATCGAGCTCATCTCGAACTTTGTTGGCATCGACTTCTCAATGACCTTACATAACGTGTCGTTTGTTGAGCTAAATATGATGTCATTGACATAAATCTGAACAAGGGGAAAATCTTCTGCCACCGTCTTATAAAAGAGAGTACAATCAAAAGTCTCTCGTTTGAAGCCAATATTGATCAGATTGTCAGCAGCGTGATATACCAAGATCTTGGGGCTTATTGAAGACCATATAGAGCCTTGTTTAAACGATAAACATGCTCTGGATAGTCAGGATCTTCAAAATCAGGAGGCTGCTTCACATACACCTCTTCATGAAGTTCTTCGTTAAGAAACGCCTTTTTAACATCCATTTGATAAACTTTGAAATGCTTAAAAGCTGCGTAGGCTAGAAAAATACGTATAGCCTCCAGTATCGCAACAGAAGCATATACTTCGGTGTAATCCACGCCTTTTTGTTGATTGAGTCCTTGCACAACCAACCGTGATTTATTACGAATGATGACCCCACGTTCATCCTGTTTACATTTAAAAACCCATTTTGTCGGGATTGGCTTTTTAACCAGATCTGGTTTATCAATGAGATCCCAAACACCTAGTCACACAAACTGCTGCAACTCTTCTTATATTTATTCTACCCATGAATAATCTTTAAGTGCCATAGGAACACTTGTCGGCTCTACTTGAGATAAAAGGCAAGTATATCGGGTGATGCTCATGATTCCAGAAGCATGCATATCAGCGTATTCACACAATACGTTATCTTCCCATACATTAGAGACTTGATCTCGCGTACGAACACCATTATTTTGATCACCAATGATTTTGTCCTGAGGATGATATGAATTAATCCGAAAAGTTAGATACTCAGAAACAACATTTTATTTTAAATTGTTGATGTTTTCTTCAAATGCTAGATCATTCATTATTTGAGAAGATTCACCAACAAGTATCTCAGCATCATCATGAGTTTCAACAAATGGAGCAAATGAGGAATCTTAAAAATTAGCATCATCTGAAGAAATAGAAACATCATCAGATGTCTCAGGTTGATCTTGTACCACGTCATCCTTATAAATAGAAGATCTTGGTATGGAAAACAGTTGTTCCTCCAAATATGCACGAACCGAATCTTCATTGGTCCCTCAGCTGATCCTCACAATCGAACATCCAATCATGGTCCTTGCCGGCAGGTGGTGTAGTCTATATTTGAGAATCAACATTATACCATTCTTCTACATACTCAGAAGAAAAATTAAAAACACGTTTATTAGGTGAAGAATAACCAAGAAAGTGGCCCTCAATTGCCTTTTAATCAAATTTACCCGCCTCTCGTTTAAGCATAGTACAAGGACATCCAAATGGTTTGAGTAATTCTAAGTTAGGCTTATGATTATTCAGCAGCTCATAACTCGTCATTTTGAGCTTTTTAATCATTAGAACACGATTAAGCGTATAACAAGCGGTGTTAACAGCTTCGTTCCAGAATTGAACAATAAGCTTTGACTCCGCCAACATTGTTCTTGTTGCTTCAATCAGTGTTCGATTCTTTCTTTCAGCTACACCATTCTGTTGTGGCACATACAGAGCACTGTATTCCATATGTATTTCATTTTGAATACAATTAAAGTCCAAAACATCGTTCTTGAACCCCATGCCATTATCACTTCGTATTCGTCTCACTTTATATTTGTAAAGTGATTCATTATTAGTGATCAAATTCTGCATAAGAATCAGTGTCTGATCTTTGGAACTCATAAATAACACCCATGAATATATTGAATAGTCGTCGATAACAACTAAACATTACCAATCTTCCGCAATACTCAAACAATTCACTGGACTGAATAAATCCATATGAAGACTTTCCAAAGGAATATCAATAGAATTAATCTGCTTCAAAGGGTGCGACTTCTTCTTCTATTTACCCTTCTTTCATGCAACACAATGATCGGTCAATTTGAAATGTTTTAGTGAAACACTTTTCACCAAATCATTTGCCAATAAGTGGTTCATCTTACGAACATGAATATGACCCATACGCATATGCCACAAGACTGAGTCTTTCTCGGTTGCTTTCGAGACAAAACACGTTTCAGTAGAAGAAGAAGATGATACATTAGAACTCATGTTGAGTACATAAATATCATTTGATCGGGTAGATCTCGTGACTACCATATCTTTAGGAATAACATAACCTGCTTTATGGATTACACATTCCTTGTCAGTGGATAAAATGGTAAATTTCTTATCACATATCTTTGACACACTCAGCATATTGTGATCCACTTTATCACAATAATTAACCCTCTCAAATGTAATATTACCTTTTGAGACTTCACATTCCTTTGTAATCATCCCACCTTGATTACTAGCAAACGCTACATACCCTCCTTAAATGTCTTTAACATTTGGAAGAAGATATTGGTTGCCAGTGATGTATCGAGAAAATCCACTATCCATTATCCATTTATCGTTAGAAATAGTCTTGGATGAACTCTGCACAATCAAGGCAAATGATTAGATCAAAAAGGCTACCCAGGCCTCAGTCTTGAGAACCTATTTTGTTTCCTTTTCAGACTTAATAATTTTATATTTCAATTGTGATTGATGCACTCGAGTATACAACATTGGTTTCTTTTACTTTCGTCGAAGATAGGTGTCTTTAATCACATTTGAATCCTTATTTTGACAAATTGGTTGAACGGGTTCAAACAATTTGTTCTTTACATTAATCCTGTTTACATTAACATGAACCACCTTACGTGGATTCACATCGTGAAACATGATATGAGTATCATCAGGCTTAACTTGTGGTGGTTGTCTTTTCAAGATTTGTTTTACCAAAGTAACCTTAAGTGATTGTTCCTTGGTTAAAGGCTTTTTAGATTTATTACCTTAGATACACATTACATTAATCTTGTATACATTAACATGAACCACCTTACGTGTATTCACATCATGAAACATGATATAAGTATCATCAAGCTTAACTTGTGGTGGTTGTCTTTTCAATATTTGTTTAACCAAAGTAACCATAAGTGATTGTTCCTTGGTTAAAGGCTTTTCAGATTTATTACCTTAGATCCACAATGACGTGCAACATGACCACTTTCACCACATGAGAAACAAGTTCTCATGTCCACAAAGGTGTGTGATGAGTTAACACTAGTTTGTGTAACATCAGGTTGAAAAGATGCAACCGATAGTTTACAATCATCCACGTGAGCTGAGCATTTATTCTTATAAAAATCAAGATTTGAACGATTTGAGAAACTTTGTAAAGTATCAGTTCCAGTTTGACTGACAAACTTAACAGGTTCCACAAATTTCACTTGAGGTTTTACTTTAGGTTTAGAAACTGTTTTATTCAACAACTTGGATTTTTCAAAAGCTTTTTCAATGTCGTTTAAGCTTGAAGCCTCATTATGAAAGACACTCTCAATCAACTCAGGTTTGATTAAATGCAAAGGAATGTTTTTTTTATCGAAAACCTTATTAACACCTTTTAATTTAAAAAATCTCCCAGATTTTACTTTACCCTCAGTCGGATTAATGAATTTCATTAAATCCGTATCATAAATACTTGGTTTTTCTGATTTCTTGTTGACATTTTAGGCATGTTTGAATCATTCACAGTTTCTTCAAATTCATGTGGTTCACAAAGAATGTGATTAGAATGAGGATTGTTTTGTTCTTTGTGTACCACCTCGTGTTCAAACACATCTTTAATAACCACATTGTCAACATATTCAGCAAAAACTTTGTTGCTTCGAATATGAGTTTCGTTAGTTGATACTTGAGAAACTGATTTTTCTTGTTTAGTTTACTTTAGTTCCTCTTTAATGATTATTGGTTCAACAATTACAGGAGGATCAACATTCAAGGAACTATTGATATCAACCTTTGTCCTTTCTCCCATAAATGGATTGTTGAAATAATCATTATGAAATGGTGGAGGAACCTCAACAAATCCTAAACCATTTTAAGATCCTTTCTGTATATCAGATACTTTAATTATCACATTTAATAAAATTGAAGAATTTATAAACTTTTCAACCTTAATTTTCAACTCAAGCGCCTCATTTTCGAGTTCAGTAATCTTAGTTCTTGATTTTAATATTTCCTAAAACTGTCGATCGATAATTAACAATTTTCTTGAAATTTCAGCATTTAGATCATGATTACTATTTGACAACCCCTCAATTTTTTTACTTTAGATCTTTGTTCAAGATCAGAGGCTTGTCTATAGTTATCACGAACTATAGCTAAATCTTTCATCAAAGGCTTATTGTGATAACGAATCAAGTAAAGGTTTGACTTGTATTCATCATATTGAGAACACGATGAATTCACATATTCTTTCACAATTTCAGAATTTACATTATAGATTCACCATTAGAAGGATTAGAACTAACCTCCTCGATTTTAGCCATACAAGCAAAAGAATCTTGTAGCTCTTGGATAGAAATGTCAGAATCAGATTCAGCTTCCGACTCATCACTTTCTTTAGTCAATCCATCCCCAACTGCATATTAAAAATGTTCAACTGTCTCAAACATGGCTACCATTAGGTGAGTTACCTAATAGCCTTTTATTCCAGTCAATACCATCGACAGTGACCAAAGCTTGTGACCCACCAGTTTTCACTGGTTCAACCCATAAGTCTTTTCTTTTGACTCAGTATACTTCTTTCCATTACTTTTTCCTTGAGTATGAGGTCCTGAATACTCTTTCTTCGGCTTATCACATTCTTTAGCAAAGTGAGCATAGTCTTGATAGTTATAACATCGAACCTTTAACTTATCGAACCCAACCCTTTTGTACAAAGTAGGCGAATCCTTCCCCCTAGTCTGCATAAATTTCTTCACTTTTCTCACAATCATAGCCATATTCCACTTTAAATCCATTAGCTCTAAATCATCAGGGTCAATCTGATAATAGTCTTCATCTGTCAACTCACTCGTAGCAATTTTTCTACCCACCAATTGTTATAAGACATCATGAACGCACTCAAGAAAACTAACTGTTGTTCAGCTTCTTTCATATTAACTTGTGGTGGTTGAGAAGCAGAAAAATACTTGAACCAGCAAATGGAATACTTGACCCAGCAGATGAATTACTCAAACCAGAAGCCATAAAACATACATTAGGCATGGAATCACCAGCTTGTGGAAATTCTTGGTTGTTTTGTGCATAGAAAGCAGAGATAGAAACTGAACAGCTACTCATGGGAAAAGAACCACCATACAATGTAGGGTCTTGATTATCTTTAGATGAATTTTGACACCTCAGGTCATATTCCCTTTATTCAATCTTTTGCATGAATTCCATAGAAGTAAGATCATCATTCTTGAAGAAATTATTCTCTTTCAATACCAACAAGAAAATAGAATATGAACTTGGTAACACATTCTTAATAGTGTCAATTTGATCAAATTAAGTAGGTTCCGTACTCAACTTTGTCATTTCAGCAATTAAGTGGAAAAACCTAGTCAACATCTCCTCAATAGTTTCCCTCTTTAATAAACAAAAGTTTATGAATTGAAACTTCAACATGACTTTCTTACTCTCCAAAGTATTACCCATACTTCTCATTCCCAAGTGCTGAAATAAAGAGCACAGATTTTGATACTAGCAACTTGATGAAATATATTATCGGGTAATGCCATTGTTAATGTTGAATAAGCTCTTATCTCGATTTCCAAAGCTTTCTTCTCTTCCACTTAGTAAGTTTCGAAAGGTTTCTCTTCATAGCTCATAGTGGGATCACCAAGCATTGGAGGAGTATAAACCTTGTCGAGACTACGAGTACAATAAGGATGTACGGATCCCTAGGGTGCTCTAAACCTCGATTCCCACTTAGCATAATCACTCAAGTTCACCAGGATATTTTGAATGAGACCCGATTTCAGCATCTAAATGTAACATTGATTGCATGATCATGTTTTGTAAGGCTAGGGCATAAAAATTAGCCATTTTCGAAATTTTAGGGTTAAAAATGTCAATATTCAAATTTTAGGGTGAAAACTGTCAAAAGATATAAGTGTTGAATAACGAATGAAGAAAATACTTTAACGAATGAGCCTGTGTTTTGGTAATGAATGGGTTAACGAATGAACTCTTAAAGAACAATCAAACGAATCAAGTATATCACGAATGTGGTTTAAAATTGAACGAATGTGACACTGTGTTGATGAATTGGTTGTTATAACAGAATGACAGCTGGAAAAGCGGTTACCACTGTTTACACGAATGACTTGTTACGTCTAATGAATGTGAATTCATCAGGTAACGAATGTGCATTCAAATCTTCATATGATTTCTAGATTCAAACCAAAATCCAGACAATATACAAACCTATAAAACTCGGTCGAATCACAATCAAAATCTACAATCAACCACTCAAATAACTCGTCCAATCAATCCAAACCTTATCAAACCATTTCAAACCTCAAATTCCAATCCAAAACACTCAATTTTACCAAAACCAGTCCAAAACGTACTCTATTCCTGCCAAAACATACAAATCCTCAACTCATTTGAATTGAATCAAACTAATACAATTAAACTCATCGAATGATCAGAAGTTGATTACTCATAAAACACAATATTAGGGCTTCAATTGAATGAATCCGTCATATCAATTAAACATCAGATCTAGTTATCTGATATATGTTTATGGATATTAGGCTTGATAATATTAGTGAAGTGTTGAGAGGATAATTGGGCAGAGTAAATACACAGGAGAAATAACTTTATAAACACTTAAATTAAACTGAGGCTGAATAGCCTATATATAGAAGACGAATGCCATTCGTTACACATTCCATAACGAATGGCCATCATGCGACTTCATTACATAAATAACCAAAATAGTATAGCGAATGAGTCATTCGCTATACCCCATTTGTCAGCATTCCATGACGAATGGATACAATATATAACGATTAAGGTTCATTCGTTAAACATCCTTAACGAATGGACATATAATAAACACGATTGGTTTCATTCGTTAAACAACCTTAACGAATGAGCCATAACATAAAGTATAAGGTCCATTCGTTAGATATCCTTAACGAATGGACATGTAATTTAACGAATAATGTCTATTCATTAAACATCCTTAACGAATGAACTATAACTTAACGTATGGGACTTATAAATAATATATTGCCCTTTATATTAAAATAATAATAAATTACAAACGATTACAGAGACTCAATACCACAAAACCGTGCACTAACAATTACGAACAATCCGAACCACATAAGATCAATTATCATGTCTTCAGTAGATAATGGAACAAAAATCAATTCGTACAGTTCCGTAATTAATTTCAATTCAATTAACACTCAGTTAAACCATCAATTGATGTTTAAACTATTCCTAATCGATAATCAGTCGGACAGTGGCTCTAACACCACTTGAGAAACCAGTTATTTGATTGATTACGATCAATATACTATTAGTCACTGATATGATATACGATTAGGTCACTTGAATAACTTTAAGCTAAATGTCGAGAGAACAACCAGGCAGCGTAACAAGGCACAAACAAATAATAAGAATAACTGCTTTATTTACTGAACACATTATAGGTATATATAGACGATGAAGTCATTTGTTATACAAGACATAACGAATGAGCTTCATTCGTCATCATACGTTACACACTAATACTTTAGAATAATGAATAACACATTCATTGTCCTCATTCGTAAACATATATAACGAATGGACCAAAATAGATACGAATGAACACAATTGTTATTGACTACTCTAACGAATGTGTCATTACATGATGAATGTACCCAGTACATTTACTAAAATACCCCATGTTTTGTTCAAAAATCGGGTTGAGGATAATGTAACCAAATTCGTTCAGTGAGGTATAGTGCTTATATAATATCAATGAATATGTAAATGAAATATGAACAAACACAGTGATTTGTTGCGAGGAAAAGCCCTTGATCTTGATAGGATCGTCGGCAAAAAAACCCCGGTTGATGACAATTGTCGATCACCAAAAGAAAGTAAGGTTACAATGGTGGAGCTTAAGATCGGTTCCAATAAAGCTAAGTGTGGACATGTGAAAACTAAAACAATCTCTGCGAGTGAACTTTAATAATTGTATGTAAACAATGTGTAGGTTGTGTGTTTTTCCTAAGCCGATCGTAAGCTCAATATATACTAAAATAAAAGCTAACTATAAGTCCTATAATCTCGCCACTTCTCCATGATCCGTCGCAGCTCTTTGACCACATGCATTACTTCATGCACTAGCGGATAATAGGTGGACTGAGTCTTTTAAACGTCAGAACTGTTAATCACAACATCATCCAAATAATACAATTGTTAGTAAACAATTAATACCGAGGATTCTTGATCATGCGCAACCTGGAACATAACCTAAGGATAATTGATCCAAAAGTTGCATAAGGATAACGTATCCTCAGCATAAAAATCCATGCCCTAACAATTGCCCCCAAAATAGCGGTTGTTTGTGGATAACAACTGTCATTTTTGTAACATTCGGAAAAAATTTTCACTAATGTAATCATGTTTATCATCCTAATATCGTCTTATTAATGAAATCCTTCTTTATTAAGATTCTATATCTTGCAAAGTCAACAAAAAGTTTAAATTTTGACATGTATCAAGTAAAACGTGTAAAAACCTCGGGCAGCGAGCCAAAAAGTAAATAAATCTTTAGAATGATTAAATAATTCCAAAAATTCAAAATATATGGTAAACCATATGAGACAATATGTAAACATAATTTAGGAAGATTCGACTCACGAAAACTTGAAAATAAGTAAGCAAAAGCCAGTACATGACCCGGAAAGGACCTGACACAAACTATTTTAAAAAAAATTGTTTTTTGTGGTCCATATTGTTAGGAATTTGATTTCGTTCAAAGGCTGACAAAAAAAAATTAAAAACGGGATTCATTAAGATATTTAAAACACGCAATACGTTAAACGACTAACCGGAATTAACTAGTTTATGAACCAACTCTTCACCTTACCTCCCCCTAGGCTGGCCCCTCTTCCACCTCATCAACTCACCTCCCATTCCTTACAATGAACCTCCACCAACTCATCCCTTCAATCATAGCATGTTCTAGAAGCTATTTGTGTTGGATGATAAAGAAATAACCCACATAACACTCTACTTAACCCACTCATCAAACCTACACACTCTCCCTCTCTCTATAAAGCTCACAGCCAAACCCCTCCCCCATTCACTCTCTCAAATTCAAATTTTACTTAAACACACACACATGCAATCAAAAATCATAGAAGATTAATCAAGATGGAAGATCAAGTATCTATGAAGAAAAGTAGGAAGAAGATTATCACAATCACCCTCACAACACCTTCATTTTCATCTTCAAAACTTCAAAAACACAAGTATGTACGGTTATAGGTTGATTTCTAGGATTAAATACATTAGATTTAATGTTCTTGAGTTAGATTATGCTTAAAAGTTTGAATGCATGGATGATGATGTATGGATGTATGATCCGTATATATGTATGTATGTGTAAGAGAAGGGTTTTAACTCACTTATGCATACATGCATTCATCTGGAAAGATCATACATTGATTGATTGATAGGATTGATTATGAGCAATGCCGGATTTCTTGATTATTTGGTGTAAAAAATTGATAAACTTGAAGTTAGGATTTGATGATATAATGGATTTGGGTTAATTGTTGATCAATAGTTTGTTTATATGGACTTGAATCATTGACTAATTGTGGTTAGAGATGAATATGATAAGAACTTGTTTATAATTGAAAATTTTGGGGATTTTTGGATTCTTAGATCAATTGAGGATTATTTATGGATTAACGAATCAAGGAAGTGTTATGGAATAATAAAATTTAAAATGAAATAGGATATATGCTAGTAAACTCATGAAACCCCTAATTAAATCTTGAAGATTCTTAAAGTTGCTAATTAAGGAAACTTTTTTTATTAAAAAGTTGAATTTTGTATTTTTATATGAATACTTGGCATGAATGTGGTTAATATGTAATAAAATGTATCTTTGAATTAAGATAGGATGCATGGTTGAAGTATAGAGTAGTTTAGCATATTAAATAAATTAACAACTACCTAATAGAAATGAAAACTTTGTTACTTGATTAAACTTGAACAAAAACATAGGATGCATGAAACTCTATCAAACTAGGTTAATGATTTGATTAAATGATCGGTGATGATTGAATGATTTAGTTGAATAATGTGATGAAGTGATAATAATAAGAATGAACATAAAAGCCGAAGAACATGATCTTTACTTATATAATCACACATGTTAGAATATTCTATAGTATAATAAAAGAATATTGTGGTAAAGTGATGTTTTGACTTATTGTGAAACCTATAATATAAGTTAAAATCTGGACTTTTAGCATTAAATGATAATGTTGTTCAAATAAGAAATGATAATTTGATTCGTAACATCGTTAATGAACTCAAATATTAAGTTAGAAACTTAAAAATTGGTTTAACTGTGTCTTGTGAGATTATGTGATCAAATATGGAAGTTTGAATAAAATATGTGTTATAATATGTGTAATTAGTTCATAGGATGATTTGTGTAGATTTATTTGACTAATTTGACTTATCAGTAACTTTAATGGTCGAAAATCGGCCTTAAAACGTGAGCCAACAAGACTATTACGGACTCTTTTAGAACAACCCCTAAAGTTGTAAGATTCTCATATATAATATAAGTTAATCAATGGGAAAAGGACAAGATAACAAAACTTATTCCTAAACGGTTCATGTCGCAAAAACCGACACGAAAACGTTAAAAAGTTGCTACTTTAAGAAAATATTAACGAAAATAAAATTAATACATTTTTGCAAATTAACTTGAAAACTTGACAAATATATATGTAACAAGTATTTTTCAAGATTAAAAGTTACATTTTTAAACGGTTCGTTTTTAAACGCAAAACCGACAAGATTTATTAAAAATAACAAATTCATATTTTCTTAAAACTTTCCAGCAACTGAAACTTTAATATTTTATTATATTTATATATTTTATTTTTTTTTATATTTATTTATCTATTTAAACAATAGTTAACGAAAACCGAACTATTCGTTAACTTAATAAGAACTTACTTGCTTATGTGCTTGTGTGGACATTAGATTAGGATTAATAAACTTCAAAGATTTTAATAAACGAAAACCAAGTTTTATTAACAAACACGTGTACTAATATAGGGCACAATATTTTAGAACGAAAAGCTTCAAACCGTGAGTTTCTCTAATAACCCCCTCGTTTTTAAATGGAATTGTTTAATTGTTTTTATAAATGTTTTTGGGGGAAAAACATATTCTTTATTGATATATTGATTTTTAAAGCATTTTATTTTCAAACCGTTTCAAATACGGGATGAGTCTTGTTGGCTAAATAACTGTTAACCCTAGAAATGGGCACATAAATGTAACATCCCGAAATTTCTAAGGTAATATTAGTTATATTACTTATTAATAGATGGAAAGTTTACTCGGGTTATCGGGAAATAAATAATATAATAGGAGTTGGTATGGGTCGGGCTAGTGTTGGGTAATGGATGCGGGTTGTGGACTTGGGTTAATTGAGATGGGTTAAATGAGAATGGGATTTCAGGGATATAAATACCCCCAAAATCCCAAAATATCTTCATTTCTCACCAACTCCCCAACACACACTCCATACACACTCAAAACACACACATTCTAACCGATCAAGATTCGAAGCCGAGACCCGAGATTTGTTGATAGATCTGAGTTGGTAAGGTAAGAACTAATCCCGCAAAGCTAATTTTACTGAAAATGGTTAGGATTTGACGGGTTAACCGGACCCGAAACCTTACTGCCCAAATCGGACCCCTAAAACGTCGATTTTAGGCCGATTTGATGGTTGGGGTTTGTAGGCGCTGATCATACGATTCCGTGGGTACCAAAATCGAGTTATTTGGCTAAGAAACGAAGGAGTTATGGGCAAAACAGATCTGCAGCGCGATAACTTCGCCTGCAAGATTAAGTTCGCCTGATGAACTTCGCCTTCAAGCGTAACTTCGCCTTCAAGCGTAACTTCGCCTAAAAGCCAAGTTCGCCTGAGGATAACTTCGCCTAAAAGCCAAGTTCGCCTGAGGATAACTTCGCCTAAAAGCCAAGTTCGCCTGAGGATAACTTCGCCTGAAGCCAAGTTCGCCTAAGGATAACTTCGCCTAAAAGCTAAGTTCGCCTGAGGTTTAACTTCGCCTGAAGCCAAGTTCGCCTGAGGATAACTTCGCCTAAAAGCCAAGTTCGCCTGAGGATAACTTCGCCTAAAAGCCAAGTTCGCCTGAGGATAACTTCGCCTGAAGCCAAGTTCGCCTAAGGATAACTTCGCCTAAAAGCTAAGTTCGCCTGAGGTTTAACTTCGCCTGAGGATTAACTTCGCCTGAAGCCAAGTTCGCCTAAGGTTTAACTTCGCCTGAAGTGAAGTTCGTTTAGAAAATAAATTATAAACCTAATGGAAAATGTGTTAAGACAGTTAATGTAAATAAAATTTTTTTCCAAGCTGACCTGGCAGCTTAACCCCAGCCAGGGGCTCTGCCCCTTGGACCCCGCTAGGGGCTGCCGCCCCTAGAACCCCGCTGCCAGGGGCGCTGCCCCCGGACCCCCGTTCATTGTGGGTCATTTATAGATAGAAATACAAAACGAGTAGTAGTAGTTAATTGATATGTGTAAATATTATACAGTTAGCCGAGCCCAGTTAAAGAAAGGCATTACGATCAACGGCGAGCGTAACAGGATCCAGGTGAGTTTCTAGCCCCACTTATGTGTTATGTTTTCGGGGCTGTGTGCATACTCAATGTGATAGTTAATACACTTATCCTAAGAGATAAGTGTATGCCTTATATGGATAATGTGAACTGTATGAATGATTGCTTGATGGTACGTGAACGACCTACGGATATTGCACGTGCTGTCAGGTTGTAAAGCTATGTATAAGGTAGGAATGTTATGTATGAATGATTGCTTGATGGTGCGTGAACGATCTTCGGATATTGCACGTGCTGTCAGTTTGCAGCGCTAAGAATAAGGTAAGTATGTTATGTATGTTTATGTGTATGAACACGATAGAGATGATAAAAGAAAGAAATGATAACGTATGGTTGTATGGTTACGAAAAGGGTACCGAGCCCTAATAATACTCGAGGTATGATGTATGGTTGTATAGTAATGAAGAGGGAATCGAACCCTTCTAATATTCGAAAACTAGGGACCAGACCCTTATAAAATCTGTGATGTTAGGGACCAGACCCTTATAATATCTCGTTATTATGTGTGTATGATTGTTAATGTGACATGCTTATTATGTAAATGCTAGGAAGTGTGTTGTAGACAAGTAGAGGTAGAACGTGTTAGAAGTGGCAAGTTTAGTAAGAGTGTTAGGGGCATAACGACAGTACGTGGTAGGGTAAGCCTATACGTGCTTTCGTTATTAAAGTGGCATAACGTTATACGTTATTAAAGTGGCACAAGTGGCATAAGTGGCACAAGTGGCAAAGTGGCATAAAGTGGCATAAGTGGCATAAGTGGCATAAAGTGGCACAAGTGGCTAAGCGGTAGGGGTAATTAAGAGGTTAAGCTATAGGGGTAGTTAAGTGGTTAAACAGTGGCATGTTAGACAGTGGACTATGTGTCTTCGGATACGTAAATATTGTATGAAGTGGCTGTATGATAAGTTGCTTGATTAACTAGAACTCACTCAGCGTAGCTGACTTTTAGTATGCACGCAGGTGAGCTGATTACAGAGTTAGCATGAGGATGACACACGACATGGATTGAACGGCTGGCATCTGAAGAAAGAAGCAAAGATGTTTTAAATATAAAGTTTTGTGTTATGGTATCAAAGAAAAGATTTAATGTTTTGTGACAAATGATTGACGTTTTATATTCCGCGAAAGGTTTTAATAAACTCTGATTTGTAAGAACTGTGTTTATGAGTAAATCCGACGCTAAAGTAGGGCACCGGGTTCGGGGCCTTACAATAAATATTGGTAGATCTATCGGGGTGACGCCCCCTACTTCCAATCGCATTGGGTTAAAAGTGGGTATATTTTGACTATGGTACGTATCGAGTTATCAACTATGATAGTCATACGCATGTTTGTAATCTTTGCTCGTCTACGACAGCACGATTTGTTTAAAAGATAAAATGCTATTGTTTTGTGATATAATGGCGATAGATCATTATACACGGGTTTTTATATGATTTTGGCGTAATGTAATGATGATAGATCATTACACACGGGAATGATACTATTATATAATGATGAAAAATCATTATATGGACTTTGATTGTCATATATATATATATATATATATACACACACACGTATGGACTATTTTGATTAAAAAGAGAAACTCACCAACACAGTGTGTTGACAAACGATTTTAATATGATTTTCAGGTAAGTGATGGCTTCATGGTGACCAAGGAAAAGAGGCAGGTCGTGTTTGAATATGAAAAATAATGTGGGACATGTAATAATCGTGATTTTATACACGTATAAAATTTTTATTTTAATAATAATAAAGTTTCTTTGAAAAGTCAAAGTTTGTTCATTATTATATTATGCTTTATTATGATTGGGTACCGGCGTATGTCACAACCCGAACGACTTGGTCAAAAGTCATCTGCTGCCTAAGTAAGGTTTTCGGGGTGTGACAAAAGTTGGTATCAGAGCCAATCATTACAGAGAATTAGAAAATTTAAAATTTTCTAAACTATAACCGGGTATTCAAACACGCGCTCTTTTCCCCGTCACATGAAGCAAAATGTAAAAATATAATTATGTTTATTACTAACATTAGTTATTATGTGACAGATGGCACCATACGTGATAGTTAGTGATGATAGCACCGGGGAGGCTCCTTCATCCCCAATTATTTTTTGCTCATCGAGGGCCACTCAGTATGAGGGGCCTAGTTCTAGAGTGACACATTTGAAGGTGTACTCTAGAAAATGTCTCGTCACAACTTTGAGGCTACCACCTCCACAGCTGTTCCGACTACTGTAGCCTACCACCACCGCCTCCACAGGAGCTGGTCAAAGGTCGGGCCCCGAGAGGACTAAGCAGGCTAGCTTTTCCGAGGAAAAAGGTAGCCTAGTACAAGGTCGTCATTCCTAACCTCCTCGCACGCGTCGCCACATTGGAACAGAAGAATCATAGTGATGACTAGGCTTACAATGGTGTGTGTCATTAAACCCAGTTTGTTAGACCGAGTAAACCCAGTAAGTTAGACAACAATTACCCAATTGAATTAGCTAACGGAAAATTAATCGAGACCATTGAAGTCGTTCGTGAATGTAATATTCTATTAGAAAACCATAAGTTCTCAATCTATCCTTTACCCGTAGAATTAGGCAGTTTTGACATAGTAGTAGCAATGGATTGGTTATCCAAGAATGGAACTGAGATCGTATGTTCCGAAAATCTAGTTCGTTTACCAACCCCATGAATGTCTGGCTATTCAAGGAGACCAGAGTAACACAAAATTGAAACTCTTTAGTATCACGAAAACCCGTAAGATGCTGCGCAAAGGATGTCCGACATTCCTCGTTAATGTAGTTGCTACAAAAGCCAAAAAGCGGAAAATAGACGATATTCTTGTAGTCTGAGATTTTCCAGACGTTTTCCCTGAAGATTTGCCTGGATTGCCTCCTCAGCGACAAGTTGAATTCAGAATCTATCTGGTTCAGGATGCCACTCCGATATGTCAATCTCCGTACAAATTAGCACCATCGGAAATGCAGGAGTTATCTATCTCTGTACAAATTAGCACCATCGGAAATGCAGGAGTTATCTAATCAACTTCAGGAATTATTAGACAAAGGATTCATAAGACCAAGCTTCTCAACTTGTGGAGCACCAGTCTTATTCTTGTAAAAGAAAGATGGTTCTTTTAGAATGTGTATTGATTACCGAGAATTGAATAAGCTTACCATTAAGAATCGGTACCCACTACCGAGAATTGATGATTTGTTTGATCAATTGCAAGGATCCAGTTACTACTCGACAATCGATATGCGATCCAGATACCATCAGCTGAGAGTTGCAGAAGAAGATATTCACAAAACTGCCTTCCAAACCCGGTATGGTCACTATGAATTCTTATTCATGCCGTTTGGTCTAACAAATGCACCTGCTGTGTTTATGGACCTCATGAATAGAGTTTGTAAGCCATACATGGATAAATTCGTGTAGTATTCATCGATTACATACTCATTTATTCACGAACTAAGGAAGAGCATGAGCAACACTTGAAGTTAATCCTAGACTTGCTGAAGAAGGAGAAATTATATGCCAAATTTTCTAACTGTGATTTCTGGCTTCGAGAAGTCCATTTTCTAGGGCATGTGATTAATAAGAACGCTATTCATGTTGATCCTACAAAAATTGAAGCAATTAAGAATTGGGAGACACCAAGGTCACCCACTGAAGTGCGAAAATTTTTAGGACTAGCTGTTTATTACCGTAGATTAATTGAGAATTTTTCTTCTTTAGCTCATCCCTTAACCCCATTGACCCAGAAAGACAAGAAATATGAGTGGATAGAAAAGCAAGATTTCCAATTGCTAAAGCAAAAGTTGTGTGATGCACCAATCCTATCCCTCCCAGAAGGAACCGATGGATTAGTAGTCTACTGTGATGCGTCACGACTAGGACTTGGATGTGTGCTTATGCAAGGAGATAAGGTGATAGCCTATGCATCATGACAACTCAAAGTGCACGAGAAAAGTTACACAACTCATGACTTGGAGTTAGGAGCAATTTTCTTTGCACTCAAGATTTGGAGGCATTATCTTTATGGCACCAAGTGCACGATATTTACTGATCATAAAAGCCTCTAGCACATATTTGATCAGAAAGATCTAAATATGAGACAACGAAGGTGGGTAGAACTATTCAACGACTATGACTGCGACATTCGTTACCACCCAGGTAAAGCAAATGTTGTAGCTGATGCTCTGAGTAGAAAAGAAAGAGAAAAACCACTTCGTGTTCGTGCATTAGGATTAATAATTAAAACAAGTCTTACCACTCAAATTCGTGATGCACAAAAAGAGATTTGAAACCTCGGAGCATAAAAACCGAGAGATTGCGAGGTCTTGAGTGTGAATTTATAGTAAAGTCCGATGGTACACTATACTTAATCGACCGAGTTTGGATACCAAGTTATGGAAATGTGCGGAATCTAGTAATGGGTGAAGCACATAAATCCAATTACTCAATTCACCCAAGATCCACCAAGATGTAGAAGGATCTCCAAGAATTCTATTGGTGGCCAAACATAAGGTGATTTAGCGGTTTACGTCAGCAAGTGTCTGACATGTTCAAAGGAATAAGCTGAACACCAGAAACCATCTGGACTGTTACAACAGCCTGAGATTCCCACAATGGAAATGGGAAAACATACCTTGGATTTTGTGACCAAGTTGCCAACTACCACCAATAACCACGATTTCATTTGGGTTATTGTGGATCGATTGACAAAATCTGCTCATTTCATTCCCGTCCGCGAAAAGAATAGCCTAGAATATTTAACTCGACTATATCTAAGAGAGATTGTAGCTAAAAATGGCGTACCTTTTTCAATAATCTCTAACGGAGACGGTCCTTTCATTTCTCTATTTTGGCAATCTCTACATGAATCCTTAGGCACACGATTGGACATGAGCACCAAACCGATGGTCAGAGCAAAAGAATTATTCAAACGTTGGAAGATATGTTGCGAGCTTGTGTTCTCGACTTCCGCAAAAGTTGGGATACTCATTTACCGCTAGCTGAATTTTCTTATAATAACAGCTACCACTCAAGTATTAAGGCTACACCGTTTAAAAGATTTATACGGGAGGAAATGTCGATCCCCTCTTTGTTGGGCCGAGGTTGGAGAAAAAAATACTGACAGGACCTGAAATTGTTCAGGAGACCACCGAAAGAGTCTTCCAGATCAAAGACAGGCTGAAGGCTGCAGCAGACTAACAAAAGATTTATACTGACAATCGCAGAAAACCATTGGAATTCCAGGTAGGAGATCAATTTCTGTTAAAAGTCTCACCTTGGAAAGGAGTGATCAGATTCGGGAAAAGAGGAAAGTTGACTCCCCGATATGTTGGACCATTCAAAATCACTGATCGAATTTGTCCTGTAGCATATCGACTCGACTACCTTCAGAATTGAACAAAACACACGATGTCTTCCATGTATCGAATTTAAAGAAATGCTTATCTGATGAATCGCTGATTGTTCCTGTTGAGGATATTCGAGTTGATGACAAGCTTCGATTCGCTGAAGAGCCTGTAGAGGTCATGGACTGGAAGATACAGAAGCATAGAAGAAATCGAATAAAGCTAGTCGAGGTTCGTTGGAATTCAAGGCTAGGTCCTAAGTTCATCTGGGAATGATAGGACCAGATGAAAAAAAAATATCCTCACCTATTTCCAGTAGAGTCTGAAGCCGGTCATACTTCCTAAATTTCGGGACGAAATTTCATAAAGGAAGGAAAATGTAACATTAAGCAAAAAATTTCACTAATGTAATCATGTTTATCATCCTAATATTGTCTTATTAATAAAATCCTTCTATATTAAGATTCTATATCTTACAAAGTCAACAAAAAGTATAAATTTCGACACATGTCAAGTAAAACGTGTAAAAACCTCGGGCATCGAGCCAAAAAGTTAATAAATCTTTAGAATGATTAAATAATTCCAAAAATTCAAAATATATGTTAAAAACATATGAGACAATATATAAACATAATTTAGGAAGATTCGACTCGCAAAAACTGGAAAATAAGTAAGCAAAAGCCAGTGCAGGACCCAGAAAGGACCCGATACAAACTACTTTAAAAAAAAATAGTTTTTATGGTCCATACGTCAGGAATTTGATTTCAATCAAAGTCTAACAAAAATTATAAAAAACGGGATCCATTTAGATATTTAAAACACGCAATACGTTAAATGACTAACCGGAATTAACTAGTTTATGAGCCAACTCTTCACCTTACCCTCCCCCCCTAGGCCGGCCCCTCCTCCACCTCAACAAATTTCCTCCCATTCTTTCCAATGAACCTCCACCAACACATCCCTTCGATCATTGCATGTTTTAGAATGTATGCGTGTTGGATGATTAGGAGATAACCCACATAACACTCTACTTAACCCTCTCATCAAACCTACACACTTTGCCTCTCTCTGTAAAGCTCACGGCCAACCCCCCCCCCCCCCCCCCACACAGAAATTCAAATTTTACATAAACACACACACATGCAATTAAAAATCATTGAAGATTAATCAAGATAGAAGATCAAGTAGCTAAGAAGAAAAGTAGGAAGATGATTTTCACAATCACCCTCACAACAACTTCATTCTCATCCTCAAATCTTCAAAAACACAAGTGTGGTTATATGTTGATTTCTATAATTAAGTACATTAGATTTAATGTTTTTGAGTTAGATTAAGCTTAAAAGTTTGAATGCATGGATGATGTATGTATGTATGTATGTATGTATATATGTATGTATGTATGTATGTATGTGTAAGAGAAAGGGTTAAGCTCACTTATGCATACATACATTCATCTTGAAAGATCATACAATGATTGATTGATAGGATTAATTATGAGCATTGTTGAATTTCTTGACTATTTGGTGTAAAACTTTGATAAACTTGATGTTAGGATTTGACGATAGAATGGATTTGGGTTAATTATTGATCAATAGTTTGTGAATATGGACTTGAATCATTGAATAATTGTTAGAGATGAATATGATAAGAACTTGTTTATAATTGAAAATTTTGGGGATTTTTGGATTCTTAGATCAACTGAGGATTATGGATGGATTAATGAATCAAGGAATTGTTATGGAATAATAAAATTGGAAATAAAATAGGATATATGCTAGTAAACTCATGAAATCCCTAATTAAATCTTAAAGATTGTTAATGTTGCTAATTAAGGAAAGTTTATTTATTGAAAAGTTGAATTTTGGATTTTTATATGAATACTTGGTGTTAGGGCACAAAAATTTGACATTCTGGATACGTTATCCTGGCATATGTCTGGGTCAGTTATCCTTAGCATGTATTCCGGATCATATCAGGATCAAGGGTCCTTAGTACTTATTACTAATTAACGGTTGTTCTCATGTGTAGTCTTGTATTTAGCAGGTGTATCTGTTAGAAGACTTAGTCTATCCACTAACTTGCAGTCAAGAAGATATGGCACGTGGTCAAATGGTTGTAACACGTTTAGTGGGGATAATGGCGGATTTACAGAACTTCTTGTTGGGTCACAAATAATTGAGTACTAAGGACATGTTATTCTTGAAGACGTG